>NC_056746.1:1125352468-1125362468 GCF_019279795.1 Protopterus annectens
CACATTAGCAAAAGTAGGTGCACAGGCCGCTCCCATCGCTACTCCCTGGACTTGTTGAAAGAATTCACCATTGTGGGTCAAAAGGTTGTTCCTTAATATTAAGTCCATTAGGCCTGTGCACACTATTTTGTCCTCTTGTGTTAAACAATGGTCCTTAAATACCTCTTCCTCAAACATCCTAGTACCTTCGTCGTATGGTATAGACCCAAATAGGTCCACCACATTGATAGTTACTAGTTTTAATTCTTTGTCAAACAGCTCTGGACTTATATTTCTCAATAGGTCCCAAGAGTCCCTAAGTATTGCTTCCTTATTCAACCATATGTGTTTGGTTTTTGTATCCACATACCTAGCTAATGGTGTAGTTTTGGAGCATTCCGCTGATACAATAGGTCTGAGGGGGGGGATTAGCCTTATCTTTATGTATTTTTGGAATGCCGAAGATAATTGGAATCCTAGGTCTATCTTTTTTCAAAAATGAAAGCATCTTACTGTCTATCAGGGTTTCCATTGCCATGTCCTCAAGAATAATGTCTATCTTCTTATAAGCCAAGTTTATCTCGTTCCTAGAAACCACTTTGTATTTAGTTTCATTCATCAGAATTTCGTTAATTTTGCCTTCATATTCTGTAACATCCATCACCACGACCCCCCCACCCTTATCGGGCTTCATAACTCTTATGCCTTTGTCATTCCTTAAATCTGTTAATTTTTCTTTTTCTTTAGGGTCCAAATTGTCTCTATAACCAACCTTTTTATCAGCTTTAACAATAGCCTCTTCCATGACATTTTCAAAGTTTTTTAGCTGTACCTGTATAGGGGGGTTAAAGGTGGATTTATTTTTCAATATGCTTTGATCATTAGTTGATTGAAAATTATTAAGATCCAACCCTATCCCTTCTTTATGGTAAAGTAATTCTAGGTTCAACTTCCTAAGAAACATTTTCATGTCCAACAATGTTTGTACCCTATTCCCTTTAACTTTTGGAATAAATTTGAAGCCTTTTTCCATAAGGGTAAAGTGTTCTTTATTTAATTCTATGTTACTGAAATTGTAGATGGTGAAACCATTGAGTGTCCATTTTGTATATAGTAATACACATGAGATATAAAATCCAAAAACAAATGATTTGATGACTACATTTATAACTAAAAACCAATAACCCAATTTAAAAAACTATATACATACTTGCATCTTGCCAAAACCCAATAAAATTATTAAATTATGTAGTTTTGACATAAATTGTTAAAACTAGAGAAGAATAACTTGTTATAGTTTCTTATAACAATCTGTCATAATTAGTGAATATAAGTCAATGATTTAATAGAACAGAAACTAATATCTCCCTCAGAACATGATGAAACAGAGGCAAGAGCCAAAAGGGGTGTAGATCTATTGCAAAATATGATTGAACACTACAGACCAAAACTCAAACAAATTAGAGTGCACTTTTTGATTATTCTTGAGAAACTTATGGGCTATTAGATATTTAGTTGCCATTCGCTTAAACCCTTTCCAAGAAAATAGAGCTCTATCCTTCCCATTCAAGGTAATATATAGTTTATTTAAGGAAAAAAGAGTTATTTGGACCCTGATTTGAAACTTTGTCAAGCCAGAAGGCGGGACATGCAGTAGTGAAAATTCCCAAGAAAGGGTGGATTTTTCATAGCCCATTTTTTGTAATCTAATACTTATGGAGAACCAAAGTTTATAGCACATTTACACTCCAAAATATGTGCAATAGGTTGGCTTTTTGGTGATCACAAAATAGGCAGAAGGGGGAAGTAGAAGTATTAAACTTATTGATAATGGGGGGGTATGGTAAGCATTATTTATGATCATAAGTTGTGTGTAACTAAGTTTCTTAAAATGGGATAAGTTAGAAGTCATCAGAAAGGACTGAATCACTTGTTTACTAGATAAATTATGATGCAATTCCATCCAATATTTTGAGATAATAACCTCATTTTGGTATCTAATCAAGGCAATAAGTTTATAAGTGCCTAAGATTTTTTTCCTTCTTAATAATAATGACTATAAAGGTTTTGGAGGTATTTATATCATTAGCATTTACACTGCCTGATGGTAAAACATTAGCACATAATTCTCTGATATGTCTTAAAATTATGGTATAACTCATGGGAAGTTTTAGAGATAATCTTATGTCCGAAATGGAACTGCTAAAAAAAGGGAGAAAGTTGAGGATATATTTTTGTTTTAAAAGTGGGAATTTGCTTAAATCAAGCATAGCATTGTTTAATTTAAGGTTAGGGTTGAGGTAGAGTGGTTGAAGAGAAGAAAAAACATTAGTTAGATTCAATGACCTAAAGAAATTGTGAAGTATGTTTATACTATTTTTAGGAAAGCATTAATTTTAAGGCATTTCAAGCTTGATTTACTAACGAAGATGAGACCTCTAGGATTAAATTTAAGAGACCTAATATAATTATGAATTATCTCTATCCATATCGGTGACCATGAGCTATTCTTTGGAATAAATTCCACAATTTCTACAATTCTAGCACTACGTATAATGTTGTAATACAATTTAAAGTCTGAGAGGTTTAGACCACCTCTATCTTTGGGGCAAATCAGTTTCTGGTAAGCAATCCTTATTGACGTAGGAGACCAGATGAACTTGGCAAGGAAGGAGTGAACTCTTTTGAAGAAGTTATTATGCATTGGAATCCAGGAAGTGTTGAACAAATACAGCAATCTTGGCAGGATATTTATCTTGATTGTAGCAGCTTTAGAGAGGAAGGGGAGATGAAGTTTATTCCATTTGTTGCAATCTTGTTGTATGTCAGTCCACAATTTAGTGATATTATTATGGTAAAATACTTTCGGATCATTATGGAATGACACTCCCAAATATCTTATGGAATCTTTTAATTGAACTTCAAAAGTATGAATACTTCTGAATAAAGGCTTCAGAAGATTAATCAGAAACATTGAGGATTTCTCCAGGTTTAATTTATAGTTCGAGACTTTTGAAAACATATCCATTGCTTTAAATATTTTTGGTAAGTCAGAACTTGGCAATCTAAAGTATAGGTTTAAATCATCTGTGAAAGCTGATAATGTCACACTAGTATTATATATTGTAGGAATATGATGAAAGGTTTTCTGATTAATCAATAAGAAGAGAGGTTCAATGTACAAGTTAAAAAGAAATGGAGATAACTGGCATCCCTGTCTTGTTCCAGTTTTAATCTGAATCATTGATGATGTGAATTTATTAATAAAGAGAGTAGTGTAAGCATTGGTGTATAGTGATTCTACCATTTGCCAAAAGTTTTCAGGGAGTCCAAAATAAGGGGAACCGCTGGAAGGAAGTCACAATTTAGTCTGTCAAAAGCCTTATAAGCATTGATTACTAAAGCAAATAGAGGATCACGTGTCTGCTTCAAAAGTTTTATTAACGTATCTAGAGTGAGAGTATTGTCACAAGTTTGTCTAGATTGGATGAAACCTATCTGGGAGTGTGAAACAATGGTAGACATAATAGGTTTTAGACTATTGGCCATAACTGTAGTAAATATTTTGATATCCAAATTAATTAAAGAGATGGGTCTTTAACTCTAGGGACTTTTGGTGTCATCATTTTCCTTTAGTATAAATATAGTTTTAGCGGCATTGAGATGAGTATCATTAATTTTGTTTTCTCTTATATGGTTAAATAATATCAGCAGAATCTTAAAAATTATTGGACTGAAAGCCTTATAAAATTCTGCCATGAATCCATCCAGTCCAAGAGCTTTATTCGGTTTTAGGCTATTAATAACATTTATTATTTCTTGTTGGGTAATAGGCATCACCAGAGACTCTTGTTGTAATGTTTATTCTTGGAAACTTTGATTGGCTCAAAAATTGTTCTATCTCTTGGTTTGAACTCTGAGGAGCCTGTGGGCCATAAATATTGGAATATAGTTCTTCAAACAGATTAATAATTTCAGTATTAGAACAGTATGATTTTCCCTAATAGCATATTTCTGAAATTATGGGAGAAGTTTTCTTTTGATTTATTAATCTAGCTAGAAGTTTAGATGGAAGGTGTACCCATTCCGAGAAGTTAGCTAAATGTTTACTTTCATAGAAGTCCAGTTGATTTATATTCAATACATATAGGTCACTCCATAGCGAATCTAATTGATCTTCAGTTTCCTGGCTATGTTTTATTATAATTTGGTTTATAATTCATTGATCTTTCTTTTAAAAGAATTTTCATTTATTTACTGAGTTTTTTATAATAGGAAGCTTTATTAACTAAAAGGCCTGTAATCTGGGCTTTGGTAGAGGCCCAGCATATGTCAATAGGCAATTTGGGGGAGGACAACTCATCCAGAAGGTCCTCTAATAATCTATTCACTTCTTCTATAACAACTTCTTTAGATAGCAAATCATCCAGAAGGTCCTCTAATGATCTATTTACTTCTTCTATAACAACTTCTTTAGATAGCAAATTAGAATTCAGGGTCCAGTTATATCCTGTGTTTAATTTGTTAATTTTGAATGACCAGTCAAAACTATGGGAAATCTTTGAATGATTTGAGAAGAATCTGGGCTCTAAAGAGAAAGCAACTCTCATGTTTAAGAAGCAGATAGAAATTTTTAAAAAATCAATTCTAGATCAGACTTTATAACATTGTGAGAAGTGTGTATATCTGCCCTTTGTAGTTTTGGAAAATGAAGGTGTCAAAAAGATCAAAATCATTCCTTAGTTCTAGAATCGTATTAGTGGCATGGTTATTATAATTCTTATTAGGATTAATAATAGTCACTAAATCTTGTTAAAAGTTTAAAGGCATAAAAACTAAATGTTGATTAGTACAAGGGATGCATATGTTTAGTAAGAAAATTGACTTATCTAAATGTGATAAATTAAACATAATATAACACCATTGTCCATCAGGATCAGTATCATATGTTGTAATCTTCTCTTGGAACCTTTTCTTAATTATAAAGGCAACCCCAGAACTATTAGATTTTTGATCAGCTGTGACAATCATTTTGATCCATTTCTTTCCCTTTTCTTGATTCCAGTGTTTGAATAACATGTGTGTCTCTTGAGCCAAAATAACATTAGCTTCTGATTTATAAAATAGCTGAAAAAAATAATTTTCTCTTTTTACTAAGCTGACTCCCCCTAACATTCCATAAATCAATAATCTACAAATTGACAATTAACTATATGTTTCATTGGAGGGAGGTACTTAGAATATTGATCTCTTATTCCAATATTGTCATAAACAAATCACGTTTCTGACTCGATTTTAGTTATAGTTAGATTTAGTTATTATATTTGCCATTTGTAGAGACTCTGATCAAAAATAAACTGGAAAGTTATTCTGTTCTGTGTCTGGAAATTAAACCATATTCTGTCTCAACTTTTTGATGGGAAAATGGAATCTGAACAAATGAAGCTAAAGGTGCTTTGGTTTGGAAAGGACCTGCATATGTATAATTGTCTCTGTGGTTGTTAATTACTTGTATTGAGGCATTGTCACTAATTTTGTCCTTTATAAAAGGGGATTTACGATGAGTGCTGTTTTCAATATAAAACAAATAGTGTTATTACATGCTTGGTGTTTATACTAATGCATAATATTGTTTGTTAATGACAGTTGCGATGTTGGGGGGTTGTTAATGGTTTGCTGTTGTACCAGCTTTTTGTAAAAGCAGCTTTAGACCGCAATGATTTTTTTTTTTTTTTTTTATGAAAAGCTTTACAGAGTGTTAAATTAGTTAAAGGATTAACCTTTTTGCTACAATGTAAATAGAACTACCTGAAAGTTTCACTGATTATCATAAATTACTTGTTCAGTAGCATCCTGATTAAGTGTTTGGTACTAATTAAGTTATGGCTCTACTTATGGGTTAACAGAAGTGTGTAATGTTGGAATAAAATATTATAAAGGAGCTAATGGTAGAGTTAATTGTGTAGTTAGATTAGTGATGTTTGCCTTCTCGTATCTTGATGTTTTTCTTAATTTTGAGATTGCTGTATATAGGAAAACTTGTTTGGGAGCAAAATATCATTTAAACTGCCATTATGTAATTATTACTATGGCTCATCTCCTTTTACTTCCCTACTCTTCTGAGTATCGTGGTTTAGTGTGTAGGCACAGAAAGAATGCTGGAAGAGTTAAGTGCATCTTGCCATCATGCAAATTGCTAGACTTTAATTTTGTTTATGACGATATCAGTTCCAGTACTTTCATGATGAGTGAACTGTTAACATCATTATTTCTGTACTGCCATACTGAACAGAATTAAAAGTTAGCATTGCTAATGAAATGCTGGTGTTTCCTGAAATCACAGACAAGACTGGGTAACCAGAAGTATACATAATGACTTGATGTCAGAAGCAGAATCATCATCATGAAATGAAAACAAAAATACCACTCCTATCAGAAAACAATGCCAAAGAGTCAAGTAGTGTCCACCAAGCTCACAGAAGCCATTTTACTGAAAACAAGTAGCTTTAACTCAAAAGAGGACTTTTTACTGATTTTAAGCAATTCTAACCAAGAAAATGTTTTTTTTTTTTTGTCAAAACTGCTATGTTTAATCCACCAAAGCTTTTTGACCTCCCTAAGCCATTTGCCTGGCCAGTACTATGACAAAGGGTTACAGGCTTTAGAGAAGTAACCAAGAAGGACAAACAAACAGAAGAAATTCAGGTTAACATTGTTGTACCCCATGGACAGGGAGACAGACACAACATACATTTCCTTTTCATTCTTAGAGGGCCAGAAAATTACATGTGAATCAGTAATTAGTAATCTCAATGAACATTTTTGTACTAAAATAAGTATTATACATGAAAGGGTATGCTTCCTTAGATGTATACAAGCTAAAAGTGGACACATTGAAGGTATTTTAAGGAGTTTATCTGAAATGGGAGAAAACTGTGGGTAGAAATGAAACATGAAAAAGTCAGAGACAGAACTGTAGCTGATCTGGCTGATGCTGCCATGTCTAAGAAGTTACAACTTGATTTAAACCTAACTTTAGAAAAAGCAAATCAAATCACCCATGAGGTTGAGTTACTGAAGAAGCAAACTGCTAACTTAAACAAAGCAAATAATGTGTGAAGCAAAATGCAGAAAAAAATGCAACTTTAAAAAGACATATAATACTGATGAAAGTAAGCATGTACACAAGAAAGAGGCAAAGTATACACTTGACAAATGCTTAAGGTATAACTGTCAGTATACCAAATCAGAGCAATGTGTAGTATGAGATGAAAGAAGTAAGAGATGTAAAATAATGGATTTTGTTGCTCTTTGGAAGACTAAGCTGATTAAAGAATTTACTTTTGAAAATAAACTGAAAACAATATTCAGAATGCATTTTTCCTGAGTTCTGTAAATACTATATCAAATACTGACTCAGACAAGTAAAACTCACTATTTGTAGAACTCCAGTGAGTTTCATGACTGATACAGAGGAAGATGCTGTTGTGATATTATGAGTTACCTAAAGAAATTTCTCTAATGTCCACAGTTGCATGAAGCAGAGACAGAGATACATAATCATGCAGGTAGGGTTACCACCTGTCCACTTTGAGAGGGACAGTCCCTCTTTAGGCAGTTGTGTCCTGCGAAAAAAATAAAAAAATAGCAAATGTCCTGAGATTTCAGGACAAAATTATTTCCTAAGTTTCCTTTAATAGTTGCATAAAATAGTTATTTTATATATGAAACTTATATATGTTATGTGAAGTAGCATAAGCAATTCAAATGTTACTAGAATAAGCTTTTATTTGTTCAAAAAAGTAAAGTTCTGTACTATGCACGGCTGTAGGTATGTTTTGTCCTGGAAAATATGACATTTCTATAGAATATGTCCCACTTTGGGCATTTGAAAAGGTGGCAACCCTACATGCAGGCAAACTCAAGTGGATTGGTAAATTTCTAGCCATGTCTGAGTGGACGTGGCATAAATGTGAGTTCCATGTTTATGTATGCAAAGTGGGACTGATTGCCAGAATAAATGAAGTCAATGTAGATGTGTTTGGTGAAGTTACCCTGCTTACCTGTGAACTGATAAAGATTAAACCAAAGCTAGATGATGTTCCATATGCCTTGACCACACCCATAAGAATGCCGTTCCCCTCTGCTATTGAAAGTTGAGGTGGAGCTCAAAAGAAATTAAGAGCTTGAGAAAATGAAACCAAACTGACTAAGTAGAGTGCACCAGAGATAGATCATTGACAACTGGGGTCCTGGGAATGGTTATAGATCTGCCCCTCCCAAGAGTAGCCCCTCTTGCAGCAAACTTCTACCCCCCACATGCAGTAGCCAACTCCCCAGCCATTCCAGCATTCCATTTCTTGGCTATTTCCCCCCGTTACCATAAGCACAGTTTAAACCTGTCAGTGCACATACTATTTGTTTCTTTACTTCTACAATGATTACAGATATTGAAATAAAATAGCACAGACACTGATAGCCATTTGCTAAACAAACAGACTTAGCATGAGTAGTAAACGTCTCTGCCCTTGAAACTCATATTCATTGAAATGGCAAAACTCACATTCATTGAAACAGCATGAAAACCCACATTCATAGAAAATGCATCTGGCCAGTGGAGGATTAAGTTTACCTTTGGTTTGTTTTCAAACCATAGGCTCCTAGTACACATTTTTAGGGCCATGCATATATGCATGTGTGTGACACCCCCTCCTCTGGGCCAGTAATCAAGGAGCCTCAATCCTCATCACTGACACCAGTGAGGGACATTCACTTGGAAGAAAAATAGATGCACGCAGTATTTGCAGATACAGCTGTGTACACCAATTTCCCTTAAGAGCACACAGGGAACAAACTCCCCTTCTGCGGCTGGATTTGCCTCTCTCTCTGTCTGCAGACCCCAAATAAGACTCACCACTGACACAGCTATAGAGTTAAGTCCTTAGCCGGGTGTTCCAAGCCAAATCCTCCACCACCCTCTCTGTGAAATCACTGCTCCCAGTGTCCCTGTTCAAAGTAGCTGACACACACACACACACACACACACACACACACACACACACACACACACACACACACACACACACATACACACTTGGGAAAGGCTGGCACAGCTTTATTTGCTCTACCATCTTTACCCAGGCTCTAAGACTCTTATCAGGGTACTCAATTATACTGAGTGAAATTAATACTAATACCAATGGTAATGTTGACCAAACACCAAGGATTTCAGGAGCAGCCATAGCGTCACCAAATAAATATAAGTATTCTCAAATGTTAAAATATTCTCTGAAAGACCAGCCACAATAAAACATTGAAATATTTTTAGTAATAAATAATAAAAGAACACAAAAATACTAAATATCTATTCACAATAAACACCAAATCACAGGAAATATTAAAAATAGCACAGCTGGAAAGGTTCACACAGATATGGAAAAACAATACTTAACTAATCTCACTATATTTTCCTGACTGACTAAAGAATTATTATTCCCTAGTTCACTCACTAGAGCAAGACAAGATGACATGGGTGAGTGGTCCTTCTTTGTCAGGTTTCACAAATAGACTGCTGAGAACTAAGTGACATCTCTCACTGATATCTAAATATTTCAGTGCTGGCTATAGAATGACATCACACTTGGTCAGCTGACTCTGGTTCCCACACTACCCCCTTTACTAGAAACTGAACCAGAATCTAGCACTAGCACATATGTATCATAATGCACACACATAGAACTTTGCTAAGACATGTTACAGCATCTGGAGGCTGTAAAACAATTTTAGCACTTCCACTCTGCCTACAGAGCTACTAAGTCAGGTTTCTCACAGATGTTCCATCTCTAGTTGCAGTCAGAACTGTAAGATACAATCTTTATGGCCTAACCAGGTAATTTAATTTCAGACTATTTTTCAAAGTTAGCTGGACTGAGATGATTCTCTTCTCTTCCAGTATCCTCTGTTGCAGTATATTAATCTCAACAGTTATGATACAGACTGACATACAGGTATATTGCTTTTC